>NC_056742.1:238872561-238917874 GCF_019279795.1 Protopterus annectens
CAAAATTTATATTATATATATAAAAAATACATGCACCAATATAAATTTTACCTTTTTCTACAAGCAAATACACCACATAGGTTGTATAAATCGGAGAAAAGATAAGTTCCAGCAAAAAAAAAAAAAGGGGGGGGGATGGCGGGTGGGTAACCTGGACTGCAACAGTAAATACACTCGAACATCTACATTTAGGGTAAGTGTACACAACTGTACTATGTTCTTCGTGTTTCACTGTTGCAGTCATTACATTTGGGTAGAGTCCCAAAGCTATGGTTGGGAGGCTGGAGCTAAACAGCATTAGGAGCAGCTATGAGGCCCTGCAGAACTGCAGTGGCAAAGCCTGCCCTGGATTTAGAGAAGAGTGGCAGATGATAGTGCTTTGTAAAGGTGTGCACTGAACTCCAAGTAGCAGCCTCTAAAATGTCTTTGGTTGGTACTCCCCTGAGAAAGGCTGCTGAAGTGGCTGCAGCTCTGGTTGAATGTGGCCTAATGCCCTTAGGCACTGGCTTGCCATGTTGAAAATAGCAGAAACTAATTCAGTGGCCTATCCACTTTGAAACAGTCTGCTTTGAGATCACCTTTTCTTGTGATCCTGCAGCATATGCCACTAGTAATTGTTCTGTCTTCCTGAAAACGTTGGTTCTGTCCAAGTGGAATCTAAGCCGTCTGTGTACGTCCAAGGAATGCAGAATTCTCTCACCCTTGTTCTGTGGATTTGGCTAAAATGTTGGCAGATGAACAGTTTGGTTAAGAGCCACACTGGACACCACTTTAGGCATAAATGTCGGGTTTGTCCTCAGGGAAACCCTGTCTGCATGAAACATGATAAAAGGTTCCACAGCCATGAGTGCCTGTAGCTCTGAAACTCGTCTTGCAGAAGTTACTGCTGAGCTGTTTTTTTGATATCAGCAGTAGCAGCTGGCTGAAAAGGAGGCAGGGTGAGTTTTTCCAAGACATAGTTGAGGTCCCATGCAGGTACTGGTGATCTCCTTGGAGGCCTTAAATTTTTGGCTCCTCTGAGGTACTGCTTTAATAAAGGATGAGAAAAGATTGGTGGCTCTGTATTGTAATGAGCTGAAATGGCAGAGGCATGAATTTCAATTGATGAAAAAGACAGGCCTTTGTCCAGCATCTCAGTTAAGTATTGCAAAATCTGAGGAATATTTGGTACAGCTGTATCAGTTTCTTCTGCCTGGTTCCAAGCACAGAATCTCTTCCATTTTCCAGCATAAGATTTTCTAGTACTAGGCCTTCTGGCTTCCAAAATGACATCCATCACAGCTTTACTGAGAGGTGTGTTTTGTATGATTACATTATCCGCCATGCTGCCAGGTTTAAAGTCCTGAGTTGTCTGTGCAGGATCGGATTGTTTTGCTGGGACAGTAGATGGGGTATTTGAAGTATGGTCCAAGCTGGGCATTGAGACGAGTTCCTTAGGATTGGATACCAGTACTGGCGGGGCCAGTCTGGGGCAATCAGTATCATCTTTGGCTTCTCTTGTCTGACCTTTAGGAATACCTTGGGGAGGAGTGGCAGTGGAGGAAAGGCATATACTGACAGGTTTTTCCAGCTGAAAGATAGGGAGTCCATTTTCCATGCTTGTCTGTGATAAGTCCTTGTGCAGAATCTTTTTAGTTGGTAGTTTTGAGGGAAGGCAAATAGATCCTATGTCTGGGCATCCCCATTTCCTTGTTATCATGCTGAAGACTTATGTGGATTCAGGTGCCACACTCGAAGTCCATGAGGTTTCTGCTTAGTTCATCTGCCAAAGTATTTTCCTTTCCTGGCAGGAATTGTGCCTGCAGATGTAGTTGGTAAGTCAATGCTGTGTCCCACAAAGTCATGGCTAGTCTGCAAAGGGGGTAAGAATGTGTGCCCCCCTGCTTATGTGCCACATGACCGTGGTGTTGTCTGCCTTTATCAGCAGTTGTCCCGGATGAAGTAGGTCCTTGAAGGCTGTCAGGGCATTTTGAACAGCTAGCACCTCTTTTTGACTGATATGTAGATGCATTTGGTTTGAGGACCATGTGCCCTGAATGCATCTTCCTGCCATGTGGGCCCCCCCAGGCATAATCTGATGCATCCATTGTTAGTGTCTGCCTGACGGGGGGTAATGTGAATGGCTGTCCCTTGTTCTGGTGACAAGCCTTCACCCACCATCGAAACTCCTGTTGCAGGCAGGGAATGAGAGTAATCATTGTCTACAGGCTGTGGCAATGTTGAGTCCAAACACTTTTGGTACCATTGAAGTTTCCTCATATGCAGTCTTGCATATGGAATTAGTAGGATGCCATGAAGCCCAAAGCCTGCAGAATTTTTCTTGCAGATAACTGGCCTTTGTTGCCAACATTTTGAAATAGGTAGTCAGTTGCTTTTGTTTGTCTGGCGTGAGATAAGCTATCTGGGCAGTTGTATTTAAGCTTGCACCCAGAAATATTTTCTCTTGAGAGGGTACTAGTTTTGATTTCTTTTCGCTGACTGTGTACCCTAGGCATATTAGAAGTCTTTTCACAAACGCCAGTTGCTGGAGTAGAATGTCTTTGTTCTCTGCTTGAATTAGACAGTCGTCCAAGTAAGGATATATTTGTATTCCTCTGTCTGCAGAATGCAACGACTGGTGCCAAATACTTTGTAAAGACCCTGGGCGCAGTAGATAAGCCAAAGGGCAGTGCAGAGAATTGGTAATGCATTGAGCCAACCTTGAATCTGAGGTATCTTGTGCATCATTGTCTGATTGGGACATGCAGGTATGCCTCTTGGGTCTAAAGTCACAAGCCAAGCATTCTTGCCCAACATGGGCAGAAGCTGCTGCAAAGTCAACATTTTGAATTTTGGTATATCCAGGATGCGTTCAGAATAGATAGGTCCAGTATTGGTCTCCAGGCCTTGTCCTTTCTGGGTACCAAGAACATTCTCGAGTAGAATCCTTGTCCCTGCTCTTGCTCTGGTACTTGTTGAATGGCCCCCATGTCTATGAGGGATGAGACTTGTTTTTGTGCCTCTGCCCATTGATTTTTTTGGCAGATCTGGCCAGCCATTTGCCTTTGGCACAGTATGGAAATGGAACTTGTAGCCCTGTGACACTGCTAAGAACCCATTTGTTGTGGGTTATAATGTGCCAATTGTGAGAAAAAAGTGCTAATTTTTCCCCTAAGCATGCTGCCAGGAGATAAGTGCTTGGTGCAGGCAGGGGGAAGTCATTGGGACTGTTTCCTGTAAGGTTGTGATTTGTCTTCTCCAACTTTGGAGGTAGAAGCACCCTGTTGCTTTGACCTGTATGAACCTTGCGCCTGGGATCTGCTCTAGGGTGTCTGGATCTGCCCCTTTGAGGTCTGTCTGACACAGGAAAGGACCAATTATTTGTAGGCCAGTGTATACTAAACCTAGGTGGCTGTACTTGTAAAAAATCTGACAGTTTGCATAGATTTGGCTTTGTCCTCCATTTTCTTTAACACCTCTTCTGCCTTAACACCAAACAAAGTATGCTGTAAAGGTGCATCTAATAATTTAACTTTCACATGATCAGGTAGATTTTGTTCCTTTAACCAAGCATACCTCCTAATTACAGAACCCGTAACTGCGGCCCTGCAGGAGGCCTCCAAAGAATCAAAACCACATTGCAAAGTATGCTTTCCAACTTGTTCAGCTGCATGCAATAAATCCTACATTTCCTTGTTTTCTGCACATTCAGAGTTTAACATTTTCTGTTTAAGCAATGCCATGACATGTTGTTGATTTTTGAGCATATGAAACTGACAGTTTAAGGCCCTAATAGCCAAGGTAGCTAGAATCCCTGTCAGAGGGGGTAGGGTTTTTTGCAGCAGAAGCCTTAACTCCTTTGGGACCCTGTGAAATAGTCTCTGGGTCTGCAGCAGGGTTTTTAAAAAGGAATTTATGAGAGTCAGGAACCCTGTAATATCTATCGGGCTTAACAGGAGCTGGAGGGTAAGGAGTCAGGGGTAAGACTAGACTCCAAAAATACATCTACAATGTCTAACACAGATGGAATGGCTAGAGGTCTGTGTTGCGGTAGTAAAAGGAAATCGCTGAGCCTCTTTTTAGATTCTGAAAAATCTTGGCTCTCCCAGGGGAAATGCTCCCTCATGGTATGCAAGGTTTCCCCAAAAGAATAGTCCTCTGGAGGAGAAGCTGAAGGTATAGATTATTCAGCATCAGAATCCTCCTGGGGGGGGGGGGGGAGAATATTCCTGATCAGAAGAGGAATCAGAAGAAATAGAAACCAGATCTGAAGATTCATAGTCAGTCTCTTGCCTAGGCCTCTTATCAGGAGGGGGATGGGAACCCCTGATCAAGGTAATAAAGTCTTCGGCCATTTTGAGCATCTGGTTTTTGGGCATAGAGGCCTGTCCACGTGGCTCTGGAGTTTATTTCATTGCTTTAGAAGGTGCTTTAGTCTTTGCCTTTGAAGCTGAAGTCGGTTTAATATAAAGATGTTTAGGTCTGAATACACTCTCAGAAGCCGGTGCCTGCTCAACGGCTCCGGACCCATCTGAGGGAATAGTATCCGAGGCTCCAATACCTTGAGTTTCCAGCGGCATGGCCAAAGTACAGTTTTGTACCTACCATAAATGTAGATGTCCGAACTGGATAGCATCTGCAGTCACAACAGCTGGGTTGTCCTGTCGTCAGGCAGCCCTTCAGTCGGCAGTTCCAAAGTCGGGTCCGGCTTCGGCTGATGTCGCACTTCACCCGACGTCATCTCTGTTGGTCTTGGTATAAAAGCATCAGCCGGCCATTTTCCTCAGTGTTTCTTGCCCCAGATGCCAGAAGCCCTCTTGGAAGGCTAAAAAATTTTTTGGATAGAATGCCAATGTTTCCAAAAAAGATATAGGTAAACACAAAAATAAGCATGTATGTACATATATACAAACAAATACACCATAAAAGACTCCCCCCCACCAGCTAGCTATTAGGGGGAGGTAAACACCCTAGGAGTACCACAGAGGGGAAGGAGGGAGGGTAATCCTGACTGCAGATGCTATCCAGTTCGGACATCTACATTTATGGTAGGTACAAAACTGTACTATGTCCTTCATGGATGCATCTGCAGTCATAACAGCTGGGTAGAATACCATAGCCAACTAGGGGAGGAGGATAAAGGAAGATTATGGTGTGTTTAGGATCCCTTGCAGTACAGCAGTGGCAAACCCTGCGGGGGATCTGGAATATAGAGGCAAATTATAATGCTTGGCAAATGTATGCACGGAGGTCCAAGTAGCCGCCTCAATAATGTCTTTGGTTGCCACTCCTCGTAAGAAGGCTGTGGTAGTGGCTGTTGCCCTTGTAGAATGAGGTCTTATGTTCTGTGGAATTGGTTTTCCATGGAAGGAGTAACAGAATCGAATGCAATTTCCTATCCATTTGGAGATCGTCTGTTTGGAAATAGCTCTTCCTTCCCTTCCTGTTGCATAGGCTACAAAAAGTTGGTCAGTCTTTCTGTTGCTTTTGGTTCTGTCCAAGTAGTAGCGTAGCTGTCTATGTACATCCAAGGTATGCAATATTCTTTCCCCTCTGTTTTGTGGGTTGGGAAAGAAGGTAGGGAGGTGGATTGCCTGGTTTAAGGACACCCTGGATACCATCTTAGGCATAAAGGTTGGATTAGTCCTCATGGACACTCTATCTTGGTGGAAGACTAGGAAGGGTTGCACTGCCATTAAGGCCTGTAGTTCTGAAACCCTCCTTGCTGAAGTAATTGCCAGTAGGAAAGCAGTTTTCCAAGACAGGTGTTGTAGGTCTGCTGTTGCTGCTGGTTCAAAGGTGATAGTGTCAACTTTTCTAGTACAGTTTAAGTCCCAAGCTGGCAATGGTGGTTTCCTTGGAGGATTTACATTCTTGATTCCTCTGAGGAACTGTCTGAGCAAAGGGTGTGAAAAAACAGGTGGATCAAAGCTGTATTCTGCTGAAATAGCTGATGCATGTATCTTGATGGAGGAGTAGGACAGGCCTGAATCGAGAAGTTCGGCCAGGTACTCCAGAATGTTAGGCATATCTATGTTTGACACATCTTTTCCTCTTTCAGAACTCCAAGTGACAAACCTTTTCCATTTTCCAGCGTAGTTCCTTCTTGTTGAAGGTCTGCGTGCTTCAAGAATAATGTCTTTAACTCTTTGGGAAAGTTCTTGATTAGCTGCTGCTATGTGATGTTCCATGCAGTCAGTTGTAACGTTTTCAGGTTTGGATGTATGGTGCTGTAGTTGTTCTGAGTTAGCATCAAAGGCATCAGGGTATTGGCCACATATTGTTTCGAGACATGCTCCTCAGCAGTGGGTACCAGTGTTGTCTTGGCCAGTTTGGAGCTATCAGGATTATCCTTGGCTGTTCTTCCTTGATTTTTAGTAATACTTTGTGTATCAAGGGAAAAGGTGGGAATGCATATGCTGTTAGGCCTTTCCAGCTGAAGGAGAGAGAATCCACTTTCCATGCTAATGGGTGGAATGTCCTTGTGCAGAATTTTTGGAGCTGGTGATTGTGGGGTGATGCGAATAGATCTATCTGAGTCATTCCCCATTTCTTTGTGATGGTCTTGAAGATGTCCGGGTGTAGGTGCCATTCGTGGGCATCTGATGTGGTTCGGCTTAATATGTCTGCTAGAGTATTTTCTTTTCCTGGTACAAATATTGCCTGTAGCTGGATGTTGTAGCTGAGTGCCAGGGTCCACAGTTCCAAAGTCAGTCTGCATAGGGGGTATGAATGAGTGCCTCCCTGTTTGTTGATGTACCACATGACTGTGGTGTTGTCTGTCCTTATCATCAACTGGCCCTCTGAGAAATGGTCTGAACTTTTGGATTGCCAGTTTTACTGCCAGCATTTCTTTTAGGTTGATGTGCAGGTGAAGTTGATCCTGAGTCCACAATCCTGGCACGCGTTTGTCCATCATGTGGGCCCCCCATCCTAGGTCTGAAGCGTCTGTTGTGATGTTCTGGCTTGCTTGACCTCTGAAAGGGAAGGCCTGGGTTTGACTGGCATGCCTGAGCCCACCATAGGAACTCCTGTTTTATGCATGGAATTAGTGGGATTTCTGTTTCTAGGCTGTGCCTGTGCTGGGACCATAAATTCCTTAGGTACCACTGTAGTTTTCTCATATGAAGTCTGGCAAATGGGATCAAAATTATGCATGATGCCATGAAACCCAAGGCCTGCAGTACCTTTCTTGCTGTTAACTTGTTCAGTTTTGTTAGTGCCAAGAAGTAAAGAGGGAGTTCTTTTTGTTTTTCTGTAGTTAGGAATGCCATTTGTCTTACTGTGTCCAATTCGCTCCCAAGAATGTCCTTGTTTGGGATGGTATCAGCCTTGACTTTTGTAAATTGACTGTGTATCCCAGTGCTTGTAGCAAGTAAATGACCCGTTGTAAATCTGTTGTCAACTTGCTTTTGTTGTCCCCTTGTAGCAGGCAGTCGTCCAGGTATGGGTAAATTTGAATTCCCTGTAGTCTGCAATGGGCGATTACTGATGCCAGGCATTTTGTGAATACTCTGGGCAGTAGATAAGCCAAAGGCAATGCTGAGAATTGATAGTGCTCTGATCCTGCAAGAAATCTGAGGTATCTTCTGCAGATTGGTCAATAGGGGCGTGCAGGTATGCCTCCTTGAGATCTAGAGTTACCAGCCAACACTCCTTGCCCAGCATGGGAAGAAGTTGCTGTAGGGTCAGCATTTTGAATTTTGGTACAATGATGTATGTATTTAAGGTGGACAGGTCGAGAATTGGTCTCCAACTTTTTCCTTTCTTGGAACTAGGAAGAGTCTGGAGTAGAACCCCTTTCCTTGCTCTGCTGTTGGTACTTTTCCACAGCTCTCATGTTTGCTAACTCCATTATCTGTCATTAGAGCTTCTGTTTTTGATTTGGAGGTAGATTTGGCATTCCTCTTTTGACTGGTAAAGTGTGGAAGTGGAATCGGTAACCTTGATCTATGGTTTGTAAAATCCACTTGTCTTTTGTTATGTGGTGCCAGTTCTTTGAAAATAAGGTTAACTTTCCGCCTAGAGGAGCTGCTATTTGTTCCCTGGTAGGCGGTTTTAGGATTAAGTCACTGTGGCTGTGCTGTAGTAGTGGCAGTGGTTGTGTCTGAGCCTCTGTTGTTACCTTGCCACTGTCGTCCTCTGTAGGCACCACCTCTAGATTGGTTTCTGCCTCTGGAACGTCTATTCCTGCCCCTTTGAAATCTTGTGGAGTCAGGAAAGGACCAATTTTTGGCAGGCCAGTTCCTGCTAAACCTTGGGGGTTGAACCTGCAGGAAATCTTTAACCGTTTGAACTAATTTTGCTTTTTCTTCCATTTTCTTTATAACCTGCTGTGCAGGTGTACCAAACAAACTTGTCTTATCCATAGGAGCATCTAGCAACTTAGCTTTAACATGATCCGGTAGAGGTTGCTCCTTTAGCCATGCATGTCTTATCACTGTGCCAGTCATGGCTGATCTAAATGAAGCCTCCAGTGCATCATAGCCACATTTTAGGGAATGGTTACTAACCTGTTGTATGTTATTTACCATTTCTAATACATATTTCTTGTCAAGAGATTCATCAGTGGTTAGTTTTTTAGTTAACTGATCAAGCATAAACTCTTGGTATTGTATCATGTGAAATTGACAGTTTAAAGCTCTAGCTGAGAGAGTAGCTGAAGTGTAAACCTTTTTACCCCATCTGTCTAATGACCTTGCTTCCCTTTCAGAAGGAATAGGGTTTTTAGCTATGGTCGCGGCTACTGCCTTGGGACCCTGGGATATAGATTCGGGATCTGCAAGAGGGGTAATGAATCTGGAGCAGAGCAGACATCATTGAAAGCATCATCTACCACAGAGAGAACAGGAGGTATAGCTAAGGGCCTGTGCTGTGGAAGGCGCAGAAAGGTCCGAAGTCTTTTTCAGGAATCTGAAAAATCTTGTTGCTGCCATTGGAAATGCTCTCGCATGGCATGTAAGGTTTCCCCAAAGGAGAATTCTTCTGGAGGAGAAGCAGCTGGAATAGATTCTTCAGCATCAGAATCTTTAAAATTGGAGAAAGGGGCCTCTGGCTGGTCAGTTATGTTTGATTCTTCAGGCGAATGATCAGAGGACACTGGCTCAGGGGCTCTGCCCTAGGTCTCTTCTCTGGGGGCTCTGAGGCCCTGTCTGGGTGAGATTGAGATCCTCTAATTAATGAAATTAAATCTTCTGCCAAAGTAAGCATTTGAGAACTAGAAGAGGGCCTGGTGGAGGGGGGTTTAGCAGGCACTGTTTTAGAAGTCTTGGCTGCTTTAGCCCTGGCGAAGGCCTTAATGGACATGGCTGCTGGAGGCCTAGCAGCACCACGTGCTGGGGTAGAGACATCCAAGGGAATGGTGTCTGATAAGTCATTGGCAGCCGCCGTGATGGATAAAACTTCTGAGGTTGGTTCAAGAGTTGTAGCAGGGGCCTCAGCTGTAGAGATAGATTCAGCTGTACTTTGATCAGTTTCTCGGTTTCGGCGAAACCGAGACACTCATGATTTGTTTAAGCATGGTTTCGGCGAAACCACGGACCGCGTGTCGGTTTATCTTTGCGTTTTGGCAGAAGAAGTGGAGGATCCGGCGACATAATGTACGCAAAATCAGAACCGAAAACTGTTCTGCAAACTCCGACCGGCGCCTGGCGTTAAATCGGTTGAAGGAAGCACAGGCGAACAGGCTGCTACGTCGGGGGCTGGGCCTAAACAAGGCAGACAGTAAGAGTGGAAATCTTTATGAGGTATTTGTTTCCCACAGGTTAGACAATTATTAACTTTTTCTGACATCGGCTGAGGCAGAAAGAGTCCCCAGCGGGTACCAGCTTTAGAAGTCTTCAAAGTAGTATTCGGTAGAAATAATCTCTGGATCCGACCGACCGGCACTTGCGAACAGCTTCTGCTTGAGCGCCACGGCAAGAAAGACTGAGGAAAATGGCGTCGGCTGATGCTTTTATACCCGAAGACCAACAGAGATGACGTCGGGTGAAGTGCGACATCAGCCAAAGCCGGACCCGGACTTTGGAATCCGGCCGACTGAAGGGCTGCCTGACGACAGGACAACCCAGCTGTTATGACTGCAGATGCATCCATGAAGGACATCTCCACGTGGGAGTCTGTAGCAGCCTGCGACTCTAAAGTAGCAGGCATCAGAGGCTGCGAAAGCGCCTCACTGAGAACCGGCGACTGGCTCAGGAGAAGCTTAGTCTGTTTTGGGCCTCGGTTGTTTCTCCCTCTCCTTTTCTTTGCGTTTTTTATGAATTCCGGTAGTCGGATGGCTATCAGACATTTCTGGATAATTAAACCGGCGTCCAAAATAGTTTAAAGCAAAATCATACTGACGCTTAATAGTGAGATGGTTAAATCTAGCACAAAACAGACAACCAGAAACGTTGTGATCAGGGACTATGCAAGGGATATAGTAAGAATGAAAGTCCTTATGAGGTATTTGCTTTCCACAAGAAATACAATTTACTTTTTTTGACATTGGTCTGGAGCAAGAAAAAAAGTTTCCCCAATGGGGTACTTAGCTTTATTGAAGACTTCAGATCTGAAATTCGAACATGAAAATCTCAGGAGTCGGTCGGCCGACCGGCACTTGTGAACTGCTTCTGCTTTGGGCACTGCGCAGCATGAAAGACTGAAGAAAATGGTGTCGGCTGCTTCTTTTATACCCCTGATGACCTGACGTCAGGGAAGGGGCGACAGCAGCCGACGCAGGACCCAAGACTTTGGAATTCAGGTCGACTGAGGGCAACCTCCCAGCAGGATTACCCAACTGTAATGACTGCAACAGTGAAACACGAAGAACATCTCTAGTTTCAGGCAAGGTGTGATAGGAATCATTGTTTCCAGGCTGTGACAATGTTGACTCCATAAGCTTTTTTAAGTAACACTGAAGTTTCCTCATATGCAGTCTTGCATATGGAATTAGAAGAATGCAGGAGGCCATGAACCCCAAGGCTTGCAGAATTTGTCTTGCAAACAAGCAGGGTTTTTGTGGTCACCTGTTTGAAGTAAGTTACCACATGAATTTGCATCTGGGCAGTTGCATTCAAGCTTGCACCCAGGAATGTAATTTTTTGAAAGGGTACCAGTTGTGATTTATTTTCGTTTATGGTGTAACCTAGACAAGTTAGATCCCTTTTTACAAACGTCAGATGCTTTAGAAGAATGTTCTTATTTTCTGCTTGAATTAGACAATCGTCCAGGTATGTATATATTTGAATATTTCTTTGGCTGCAAAATGCAATTACTGGAGCCAGGCACTTTGTGAAGACCCTGGGAGCAGTAGATAAGCCAAAGGGCAGTGCAGAAAAAGTAGAGTTTTGTACCTACCATAAATGTAGATGTTCGAGTGCCAATACAGCTGCAGTCATAACAGATGGGTTTTCCTGCCATCAGGCGGGTCCTCGGTCAGCCGAATTCCAAAGTCTAGGTCCGGCGTCGGATGTCGTCGCTTCTTCCCTGACGTCAGTGCGACAGGGGTATAAAAGAACCAGCCGACGCCATTTTCTCCAGTTTTTCTTGCCCCAGATGTCAGGTGCCCCCAGGAGGAAGGCAAAACGTAAATTTATGTAACAATGCAATGCAATATAATCAAAAAACAGTAGTTGCAAGCAAATACACCATAAAAGAATACCCCAATTAGGTTGTATGAGGAGGTGTTAGCCATTAGGCCTGTCCCAAGAGGGGAAGGAGGGAGGGAAACCTGGACTGCAGCTGTATTAGCACTCGAACATCTACATTTATGGTAGGTACAAAACTGTACTATGTTCATCGTGCATACAGCTGCAGTCATAACAGATGGGTAGAATCCCAAAGCTAAAAAAGGGGTGGTAGGCACTAAGTGGAACTCGGAGGAGCCAGGATGCCCTGCAAGACTGCAGTGGCAAAGCCTGCTCTAGATTTGGAGTATAATGGTAGGTGATAGTGCTTGGAGAAAGTATGTACAGAACTCCAAGTGGCTGCTTCCAAAATATCTTTGGTATGAACCCCCCTGAGGAAAGCTGCAGAGGTAGCTGTGGCCCTTGTGGAGTGAGATCTGATGCCTGCAGGTACAGTTTTACCATGAAAAGAGCAACAAAAGCGTATGCAGTGGGCTTATCCATTTTGAGATTGTCTGTTTGGAAATAGGCTTCCCTTGAGCACCTGTAGCATAGGACACAGAGTTGCTCTGATTTTCTGAAAGGCTTTGTTCTGTCCAAATAATAACGGAGCTGTCTGTGAATGTCCAAGAAATGTAGTAGTCTCTCCCCTTTGTTTTGTGGATTAGGGTAAAAGGTAGGTAAGTGGATAGCCTGATTCAAGGCTACCCTGGATACTACCTTTGGCATAAAGGAAGGATTGGTTTGTAAGGAAACTGTCCTGATGGAAAATGATGAAAGGCTGCACAGCCATGAGGGCTTGTAATTCCGAAACCCTGCGAGCTGAGGTGATAGCCAGAAGGAAGGCAGTCTTCCATGACAAATATTGCAGTTCTGTTGAAGCACCTGGCTCAAAAGGAGGCAGGGTCAGTTTTTCTAGAATGAAATTGAGGTCCCAAGCAGGTATATTCCTAGCCCCTCTGAGGAACTGTCTTAAGAGAGGGTGAGAGAATAAAGGAGGGTCAGTGTTGTATTCTGCAGAAATGGCTGAGGCATGGATTTTGATGGAGGAGAATGAAAATCCACTGCTTAGCATCTCAGCTAGGTACTGTAAATATTAATTTTAGGTAAATTCAGTATTCCAGGATTCTGACCCTTTTTCTGATTCCAGGCACAAAACCGTTTCCATTTTGCGGAGTAGGCTTTTCTAGTAGAAGGCCTTCTGGCCTCCAAAATGACATCCTGCACCTCCTTGGAGAGTAGGGTCTGTTGTGAATTTAAGGAATCCTCCATGCGGCTAGATTGAGTGTTTTCAGCTGACCGTGAAGAGTTTTGAAGTTGAGCTGAGTCAGTAGAAGAGGCATTAGGAGGCAGGATCCATGGTGCCGAATGCGTCAGGCTCCTCAGGAGTGGGTACCAGTGTTGTCTTGGCCAGTCTGGAGCAATGAGAATCATCTTTGGTCTGTCTGCTCTGGCTTTTAATAGAACTTTGGGCAGCAGAGGAAGAGGTGGAAAGGCATAAACGGTCATTGTTGTCCAACTGAAAGAGAGTGCGTCCACTTTCCAGGCCTGTGGATGAAAGGTCCTTGAGCAGAATTTTGTCAATTGGTGATTTCTGTGGGAGGCAAAGAGATCTATGTCTGGCCTTCCCCATGCTTGAATTATCTTTGTAAAAACTTGAGGATGCAACTTCCATTCGTGTGGATCTGTCATATTTCTGCATAGGTTGTCTGCCAGTGTGTTTTCCTTGCCTGACAGGTACTGTGCTTGAAGTTCGATTTGTAGTTCCAGAGCCAAGTTCCAAAGAGACATGGCTAGCCTGCATAGGGGGTATGAATGGGTTCCTCCCTGTTTGTTTATGTACCACATTACTGTGGTGTTGTCTGTCCTTATCAATAGCTGGCCTGGATGCAGTAGGTCTTTGAAAGCCATAACAGCATTTATTACTGCTAGCATTTCCTTTTGATTGATGTGTAGGTGCTTTTCTTTTTGGGACCATTTGCCCTGAATGCAACGATCTGTCATGTGCCCCCCCCCCAGGCGTAGTCTGAGGCGTCTGTTGTGATGACTTGATTTGCTTGAGGCTTGCAGAATGGGAGACCTGTGTTTCTTTAGCATGCTTGAGCCCACCACAGAAATTCCTTTTGAAGACATGGAATCAGTGGTATTGTTTCCAAACTGTGGCTGTGTTGAGACCATAGGTTTTTTAGGTACCATTGAAGTTTCCTCATATGCAGCTTTGCACATGGGATTAGCAGAATGCAAGATGCCATGAATCCCAGAGCCTGCAGGATTTTCCTTGCAGTCAGCCTAATGAAAGTTGCCAGTTTTCTGAAGTAGTGAGTTAGTTGCCCTTGTTTCTCTGGTGTGAGGTAGGCCATCTGGGTATTTGTATTCAAGCTGGCACCCAGGAAAATTATTGTTTGAGAGGGTATTAGCCTTGATTCTTTTTGACTGTGTATCCCAGAGAATTCAACAACATTATTACAAAAGCCAGATGTTTCAGAAGTATGTGCTTGCTGCCCCGCTTGGATCAGGCAGTCGTCCAAATATGGGTATATTTGTATCCCTTGAAGTCTGCAGTAGGCAATTACTGATGCCAGGCATTTCATGAACACTCTGGGCGCAGTAGATAAGCCAAAGGGCAATGCAGAGAATTGATAATGGGTTGAACCTGCCAGAAATCTGAGGTATCTTCTGCAATCTTGTCCGATTGGGACATGCAGGTATGCCTCCTTGAGGTCCAATGTTACCAGCCAAGACTCCTTGCCCAGCATGGGAAGAAGCTGCTGTAATGTGAGCATCTTGAATTTTGGCACGAGTAAAAATGTTCAGCAAAAACAGAGCCCAAAAAGCAGCAATATTGTAGAAACAAATATAAAATCCCTTAAAAACAAGGAGCAGAAGATCCAGGATGAGAATGTTTCCAAAATAACAGCAAAAAATCCACGAATATACGTTCAGGTACCAGTTTATTAACAGAGGACACAAGCACTTTCACAGTTGCTTCTTCAGGTGCAACTCCTACCATAAAAGCACACACCTTATATACTCTTCCCAAATAGTCTAAATGATCAATTAACAGACTAAAACATTTAAAAAGATAGTACACATGAAAATACCTAGCTAAAATGCATTTATATCACAAGATACAACATACTTAAAACATTTTAAAAAGACAGTACACATAAAAACATAAATATTACCTAATTGTTACCTAATTGAAATGCATTTATAATTCAAATGGAAAAGACAGTGGACAGTAAATTATATACATATATATATAAAAATTATATTTATTTATTTAAAATATTTATATAAAAATTAGGTAATATATATAACAATTAGGTAATATTTATGTTTTTGTGTGTACTTTTATGGTAATTTTGGAAACATTCTCAGCCTGGATCTTCTGCTCCTTGTTTTTAAGGGATTTTATATATACGAGTAAAAATGTGTTTAGGATGGATAGGTCCAAAATAGGTCTCCAATCTTTGCCCTTCCTTGGTACCAGGAATAGTCTGGAATAAAAACCTTGACCCTGTTCTTGTGCAGGTACCTCTTGAATAGCTTTCATGTCCATGAGATCTGAAATTTGTTTTTGTGCCTCTGCCCTTTGATTGTGTGGCAGGTTTGGCATGCCTCTCATTTTTGGAAGGGTGTGAAAGAGGAATCTGTAGCCTCTGTCTATAATGTCCAGGATCCATTTGTCTTTTGTGACAATATACCAAATTTTCGAAAATAATGCCAGTTTTCCGCCTAAAGGTGCTGCCATTTGAGCCTTGCTTGGCATGCAAAGGGGAAAGTCATTGGTTCTGCTTTCTGAATGGCTGTGAACTATCCTCACCACCTCTTTGTGTAGGTGCTTGCCATTGTCTGCCTCTAAACGATCCTTGAGATTGCCCTCTACTCCTCTGGCACCTGTATCTACCTCTTTGGGGTCTGTCCGTGGCTGGAAAGGACCAAATTTTTTGAAGGCCAATTTCTACTGAAACGTGGAGGTTGTGCCTGTAGGAAATCTTTCACTGTTTGCATTGATTTTGCCTTTCCCTCCATTTTCTTTAATACCTCCTCAGCTTTAACACCAAACAATACATCTTTTTGAAGAGGTGCATCTAGTAATTTAACTTTGACATGATCTGGTAAGGTTTGCTCTTTGAGCCAAGCATGTCTACGTATGACTGATCCTGTAACAGCAGCTCTACATGAGGCCTCTAAAGCATCAAAACCACATTGCAAGGTATGTTTATCCACTTGCTCTGCACTATGTAACAAATAACTGCAACTCCAAGTCTGGTTGTTCAGGTTGTGACATTTTGCTTTTCAACTGTGATAACAGAAACTGTTGGTACTTTAACATATGGAACTGACAGTTTAATGCCCTCATGGTTAAGGTGGCAGAGATGTATACCTTTTTCCCCCACCTTTCTAAAGCTCTGAAATCTCTCTCTGAAGGTAATGGATTTTTAGCAGTGGAGGCCTAAATTCCCTTGGGACCCTGTGAAATAGTTTCTGGGTCAGCCGCATGGTTTTTGTATAGGAATTGGTGTGAATCAGGAACCCGGTAATACCAGTCAGGCTTGACTGGAGCTGGAGGTAAAGAATCTGGGTTAAGGCAGGCCTCCGAATACACATCATCTAGTATGTCTAAGACAGGAGGTATAGCCAGAGGCCTGTGCTGAGGGAGCAAGAGGAAATCCTTAAGCCTTTTCTTGGAGTCTGAGTATTCTTGGCCTTCCCAGTGGAAGTGTTCCCTCAAGGTATGTAAGGTTTCCCCAAAAGAGTAATCCTCAGGGGGGGGGGGGGACAGAGGGAATGGACTTCCTCTGCATCAGAATCTTCAAAAGGGGAGTATGAATGTTCCTGGTCTTCAGAATGTTCTGAAGTAATGGAGGCCTGGTCCAAGGAAGGGGATTCTTCCTCCACTCTGGGCCTTTTGTCCAGGGGGGGGGGGGGGGTTGAAAACCCCTGATAAGAGTAATCATATCCTCAGCCATTTTGAGCATCTGCTTTTTAGGCATGGGGCCTTGAGAGGGGCCATGTGGAGCTTGTCTTTTAGTATGCATGGCTGCTTTAGACTTAGTGAAAGCCTTGATGGAAAAAGAAGGCCTGAAGACACCTTGAGAGGTGGCAGGCCTGTCTAAACTGAGTTTCCCTGCCAAGAGTGGTTTCGGTATCTGTAGTCGGGGTGTGGGCCGAAGAGCCTGCGACCTCGGGCACAGAAGACACAGCCAATGAAGTGTCATCGGTAGTCAGGGGCTGCGTAGGTGCCTCGCTGAGAACTGGAGCACCTGTAGTTGGCTTTAGCGTGGTGTCGGTAGAAGTCGCGGACCTCGTATGTCGGTCCTTATCTTTGCGTCTTTTACTCAAAACTGGAGTCTGAGTACCCGACGACATAATGTAATTAAACTTTTTGCCAAAATAGTGTTGGGCGAACTCCGCCCAACGCTTAATAATGCGGCTGTTTAATGTAGCACAAAAACGACAGGCCGAGACGTTGTGGTCTGGGCCTAAGCAAGGAATGCAGAGGGAATGAAAATCCTTATGCGGTATTTGCTTCCCACATGAAATGCAATCATTAACTTTGTCTGACATCGGTCTGAGGCAAGAAAAGTTTCCCCAATGGGGTACTTAGCTTTCAAGAAGACTTCGGTTGAAAAATATTCGTAATCTCAGGAGCTGGCCGACTGGCACTTGCAATCTGCTTCGGGCACCGCGCGGCAAGAAAGACTGAAGAAAATGGTGTCGGCTGGTTCTTTTATACCCCTGTCGCACTGACGTCAGGGAAGAAGCAACGACATCCGATGCCGGACCTAGACTTTGGAATTCGGCCGACCGAGGACCTGCCTGACGGCAGGAAAACCCATCTGTTATGACTGCAGCTGTATGCACGATGAACATCAAAGTAATTAGATCTTCGGCCATTTTGTGCATCTGTTTTTTAGGCATGGAAGTCTGAAGTAGGAGAATGCTGTACTTGTTTCTTTGTCTTTGGAGCTGCTTTAGTCTTTGAAGCTGAAGATGGCTTAATATATAGCTGTGTAGGTCTGAAGACGCCCTCAGAAGCCGATGCCTGCTCAGCAGCTCCGGACCCATCTGAGGGAATGATTTCAGAGTGTCCAATGCCTTGAGCATCCAGAGGCCCAGTCGGCTCCACATGGGAGTCGGAAGCGGCCTGTGGCTCTGAGCTAGCGGGAGCCAGGGGCTGCGAAAGTGCCTCACTGAGAACCGGCGACTGACCTAGCAGAGGCCTCGTCAGTTTTGGACATCGGATGCCTATCCTTTTCCTTGCGTTTTTTTGTAAACTCCGGTTGCCGGCTGGTCCGACGGCGTTATATAATTAAATCTTCGGCCAAAATAATGAAATGCAAAATCGAATCGATGCTTAACAGTGCATTGGTTAAATCTAGCACAAAACAGACAGCTAGCAACATTGTGATCAGTGCCTAGGCAAGGAATACAGTAAGAATGAAAATCCTTATGAGGTATTTGCTTCCCACAAGAAATGCAATTAACTTTTTCTGACATCGGTCTGGAGCAAGAAAAAGGTTTCCCCAATGGGGTACTTAGCTTTAATGAAGACTTCGGTTCTGAAATTCGGATTCGAAAATCTCAGGAGTTGGCTGTCCGGCACTTGCGAACTGCTTTTGCTTCGGGCACCGTGCGGCAAGAAAGACAAAAGAAAATGGCGTCGGCTGCATCTTTTATACCCCTGGCGCACTGATGTCAGGGAAGAGGCGACAGCAACCGATGCCGGACCTAGACTTTGGAATTCTGGCCAACTGCTGGTAGCCTGCCAGCAGGATAACCCAAGAGTAATGACTGCAACAGTGAAACACTATTAACATCAGGTATTCCCTTCAGGCCTTCCACCTTTTGGGGTTTGAAGAATGTCACCATAACGTCTGTCCTGATTCTTCACCCCAGGAAAACTTGGTCCTAGGAGGGATTTAGGCTAGATTTGGGGAAGCTGATGGTGAAACCCAGAGACTGCAGAACAGAAATGACCGTCTGGAAATGGTTCTGGAGGGTACTGTAACAACTCGCCTGGATCAGGAGGTTATCCAGGTATGGGAAAATCTGTATCTCTAGGCCACTGCAATACGCTACCACTGGAGCCAGACACTTGAATACCCTTGGAGCAGTAGACAGTCCAAAGGGTAAAGCAGAGAACTGAAAATGTTAGGAACCCACAGACGCATAAACATTTCCTGCATTTGGGCCTTATAAGGATACGCAGATATACATCTTTGCTGTCCAAGGTGGCCAGAAATGCTTGGAGCATTAACAGCAGGAATAGAGTCTGGAATGTAAGGATGCAAAAAGTGGGTACCTGAAGAAAAAAGCTGAGGTGGGATAGATGGGTCTCCATGGGTAGTCTTTTCTTGGAACCAGGAAAAGTCTGGAGTAAAAGCCCCTTCCCCTTACTGATGGAAGGACTGGTTGAATAGTCCCTTGGGACAGGAGGTTGTCCAAGACTGTCTGGAATAGGGGCAGCTGGTCCTTTGGTGGCTGAGGAATGCCTCTTCGGGGGGGGGGGTGATCCAAGCCATGAAATAATCTTTTTCTATGATGGATAAGACCCACTTTACTGAAGTAATGCTTTCTCCAAACAGGAAGAAAGTGAGCCTCTGGGAAAGGGGTATGGAGTGTGTGTGTGTGTGTGTGTGTGTGTGTGTGTGTGTGTGTGTGTGTGTGTGTGTGTGTGTGTGTGTGTGTGTGTGGGGGTGAGAAGGCAGGTTGTCACAGACTACCTGCCTTGTCTTGAAAAGGAGTTTTCTGGGTTCTGGCCTGAGCAGGCCTGGAAGGTGTCTGCCATTTCCTGGAGCTCTTTTGCCTCTAGTATGAGGAGTACAAAAGGGCCCTCACTGAGACTGATGCTTGGTGTCAAAGTCATGGCCTTAAGCTCAATGCCAAGAAGTGCACTATCATCCCCTTTGGGAAAAACAGTGTACTCATGAACTACCACATAGGCGGTAGCCTACTAAACACTGAAAGTGTGATAAAAGACCTTGGGACACAGGTGGACAGTAGCCTCTCCTTGGATAATCATATTGCCACAGTAGTCAGGAAATCATTCTACGTGGCACACCTCGTCACAAAGGGGTTTTCCTCCAGAAAAAAAAAAAAGAGGTCATTGTTCCTCTCTACTCATCCCTCATCAGACCCATTATAGAGTACAATGCCCCGTTTGACATGTACCTTGCAAGACACCTACAACTAGAAAGGCCACAGAAATACCTCACTAAGAGGATTACCGGCCTCAAAGATATGCCATATGCAGAGTCAAACTCCAGCTCTACTCCATCGCATATTGCCCACTCAGAGGCAACCTCTGCCTAACATACAAAGCCATGTCAAACCCAGATCTGTTGGACATGCTACACAAAGAAATCCCAATCTCTCTGAGCTACATGCTCCAGGGACCTAAACCTTGCCACCACAATGAACAGAAAGTACAGTTGTGAACACTTGCCATAAATGTAGTTAGAGTGTATTCACTGTTGCAGTCATTACATTTGGGTTATCTGCTTGCAGGTAGCCCTCAGCCGGCCTGATTATCAGAGTCTTGGGTCCTGCGTCAGTTGCTGTCTTCTTCCATGATGTCAGGTAGTAAGGGGTATATAAAAGCATGCAGCAGACTCCATTACATCAGTTTTTCTTGCCCCAGACGTCAGGTGCCCCCATAATGGGAAGCAATTATGTACAAGGTTACACCTCCAACAAAAAGCAAATACACCAGAAAGCTTAAAAACACTAAACAAGAGAAGACGTATAGCCAATAGAAGTCAGGGGGCTGGAGGGAGGGTAACCAGGACTGCAACAGTGAATACACTCAACATCTACATTTATGGTAAGTGCATACAGCTGTTCTTAGTGTTTCACTGTTGCAGTCATTACATTTGGGTAGATTCCCAAAGCTAAGGAAGGGAGGAGGCAATTAGAGAGCATTAGGACCAGCTATTAGGCCCTGCAAGACTGCAGTGGCAAAACCAGCTCTGGATTTAGAAAAAATATGCAAGTGGTAATGCTTGGTGAAGGTATGAACAGAACTTGGAATCAGCTTCTAGGATGTCCCTGGTAAGGACATCTCTGAGAAAGGCTGTTGAAGTAGATGCCCTGGTGGAATGTGATCTTCTCCCCTGTGGGGTACGTTTTCCATGGTGCTTATAGCAGAAATTAATGCAATGGCCTATCCACTTAGAAATGGTTTGCTCTGAAATGGCCTTCCCCTCTGCTCCTGCAGCAAAGGCAACTACCAGCTGTTCAGTTTTCCTGAGAGGCTTAGTCCTGTCCAAATAAAATCTAAGTTGTCTGTGCACATCCAAAGAGTGCAGTATTCGTTCTCCTTTGTTCTGTGGATTAGAAAAGGTGGTTGGCAAATGAATGGACTGATAGGGCCACAATGGGTACCACCTTGGGCATAAAGGAAGGACTGGTCCTGAGGGACACCCTGTCTGCATGGAAGATGATGAAGGGCAACACTGCCATGAGGGCCAGTACTTCACTCTTCTTGCTGAAGTGATGGCTAGGAAGGAAGACTGTTTTCCAAGAAAGGAATTTCAACTCTGCAGTTACAGCTGGCTCAAAAGGAGAGAGTGAGATTTTCCAATACAAAGTTAAGGTCACAGGCTGGAGTAAGGGCTCTCCTGGGTGGTCTTACATTTTTGGCCCCTCTGAGGAATTGCTTCAGCAAAGAGGTGAGAGAAGAGGGGTGGGCTCCGTATTATGTGCTGAAATGGCAGAGGCATGAATTTTAATAGAAGAGAAGGAAAGGCCCTTTGATGCATCTCTGTTAAGTATTGAAGAATATGCGGAAAGCTGGGCACTGTTGTGCCTATCCCCCCTGAGTTTGGCTCCAGGAAAAGTATCTGTCACTTTTCAGCATACGATTTTCTAGTACTATGCCTCCTTGCCTACAGAATGACATCCAGCACTTGCTGAGGGATGGTATTGGAGAGCTCAGGTAATTAGCCAGGCTGCAAGGATCAGGGTTTGAAGCTGGGGGTGCAGAATCTGGCCCTCCTGCTGGGACAGAAGGGAAGGGGTTTAAGGCAGGTGCCATGGTTCCAGCAGTGACACTGCATAAGAGGGGGTACCAGTGCTGGCGTGAACAGTCTGGTGCAATGAGTATTGTCCTTGGTTTGTCCTGTTTGATCTTTAATAGACCTTTTGAGAGGACAGGCAGAGGGGGAAAGGCATAAACTGAGAGGCTTTCCCAGGTGAAGGACAGGGCATCCATTTTCTGCACAAGGATTCCCACAGACAAGCTTGGAATTTGTCCAAATGGTAGTTCTGAGGGGGAGGCAAACGGGTCTATCTCTGGGCTCCCCCATTTGTTTCTCAACATGTTGAATATCTTGGGTTCAGTTTCCACTCATGTGGGTCCATGAGACTGCTGCTTAGGTTGTCTACCAGTGAATTTAGCTTGCCTGGCAGGAATTGGGCTTGTAGGTGCACTTGGTAGCTCAAGGCAGTGTTCCACAGAGCCATGGCTAGTCTGCAGAGAGGGTAAGGAGTGGGTTCCCCCCTGCTTGTTTATGTAACACATAACAGTGGTGTTGTCTATCTTTACTAATAATTGTCCTGGAAGAATGTGGTCCTTGAAGACTGTCAGTCAGAGTTTGGGTGGCAGGGGGTAGAGTGAATGGCAGTCCCTTGTTGTGGTAGCAGGCCTCTGCCCACCAAAGGAACTCTGTCTTTATACAAGGAATGATAGGAATAACTGACCCCAGGTCCTGAGAATGTTGACACCATAGGCTTTTTAGATACCATTGTAGTTTCTTCATATGCAGTCTTGCATATGGAATTAGTAGGCTGCAAGAGGCCATGAACCCCAGGGCTTGCAGTATTTTCCTTGCAGATAGCTGGGTCTTTGTGGCCAGTAGTTTGAAGTAGGCTGTCAAATAAACCTGTTTCGCTGGTGTGAGCAAGGCCATCTGGGAAGTTGTGTTCAAGCTTGCTCACAGGAATACAATTTGTTGGCAGAGTACTAGATGAGATTTATTTTTGTTTATGGTGTACCCCAGTGAGGTTAGCAGTTTCTTTACAAATGCCAGATGATTTAATAGCATGCCCTGGCTTTCTGCCTGAATTAGACAATCGTCCAGGTATGGGTACATTTGAATATTTCTTTGCCTGCAGAATGCAATGACTGGAGCTATGCATTTTGTGAATACCCTGGGTGCAGTAGATAAGCCAAAGGGCAGTGCAGAAAACTGATGGTGCATGTAGCCTTCCCTTATTGGGATGTGCAGGTAAGCTTCCTTTATGTCCAATGTTGCCAACCAGGCATTTTTGCCTAGCATGGAAAGCAGTTAAAGAGTTAGCATTTTGAATTTTGGGATTACCAAAAAGGTGTTTAGGATAGACAGGTCCAAGATAGGATGCCAGGAGTTGTCTTTTCTGGGTACCAGGAAAAGTCTGGAGTAAAAACCTTGTCCGCATTCCTCTGCTGGGACAGGTTGAATCGCCCGGATACTTAGAAGACAGAGAACCTGCTACTGAGCCTCTGCCCACTGATTTGGGGGCAGGTCTGGCCAACCGTTTGGGGTTGGTAAGGTGTGGAAGTGGAATCTGTATCCTTGGGAAACTATATTTAAAACCTATTTGTCAAAGGTAATGAGTTCCCAGTTTGTTGCATGCAGTGCGATCTTTCCCCCTAAAGGAGCAGTTAAGCAGGGCTTGGAAGGTTTAAGGTTAAGTCATTGTGACAGTTTAACATAGGGGGGTGTCTTACTACTTCCAGCTTTGCAAGTGGGAGCCCCCCACTGCTTAGGCTTGTGAGTACCTTGAGACTGTAGCCTAGGTGGTCTGCTGTTCCTGGGTTTGGACTGAGAAGGCCTTGAAGAGACCGGAAAGGACCAATTCTTAGAAGGGCAATAACTACTAAATCTGGGAGGTTGTACTTGCAGGAAATCTAACAGTTTGCATAGATTTAGCTTTTTCCTATATCTTTTTAAGTACTACTACTGCTTTGTTGCCAAACAGGCGGTCTTAGTTTAAGGGAGCATCCAGTAATTTAGCTTTAACATGATCTGGCAAAGTTTGCTCCTTAAGCCAAGCATGCCTTCTAAGAACAGACTCAGTGACAGCAGCCTACAAGATGCCTCTAGAGAGTCAAAACCACATTGCAAAGTATGTTTACCATCTTGTTTAGCAGAATGCATTAAATCCTGTAATTCTTTATTTTCAGCACAGTCAGGAATTAACATCATTTTCTGTTTAAGTAATCCAATAATATGCTGCTGATACTTTAACATATGAAACTGGCAGTTTAAGGCCCTAATGGCCAAAGGAGAAGTGTATACCTTCTTACCCAATCTGTCCAGCGCCCTGGAATCTCTATCAGAGGGAGTAGGGTTTTTGGCGGTAGTAGCCTTAATGCCTTTGGGTCCCTGTGAAATGGTCTCTGGGTCCGCAGTAGGATTCTTAAAGAGGAACTTGTGAGAGTCAGGTACTCCAATATTGTCAGGTTTCCTGGGAGCCGGAGGTAAAGTGTCTGGGACCAGTCTAGATTCCAAGAAGGCATCATCTACAATGTCCAGTACAGGAGGAATAGCTAAAGGCCTGTGTTAAGGTAGGAGTAAGAATTCCCTAAGCCTCTTTTTGTTGTCAGAGTAATCCTGGCTTTCCCAGCAGAAATGCTCCCTAAAAAGTGTGTAAAGCTTCACCAAGAGAGAAATCTGGAGGGGAAGCAGAGGGAATGGAGTCCTCTGCATCAGAATCCTCATAGGTAGGTAAGGGCAAATCCTGGCCATCAGAAGAAACAGAAATTTCAGAATCCTGATCAGAAGAATCAGAAAGAAAATCAGTTCTAGGTCTCAGAGGGGGAAGGCTGGTTTCCCCTAATTAGAGTAAGGTCTTCAGCCATTCTTATTTGTTTTTAAGGCATATGGGCCTGACCATGCGGTTTGGATGTCGGTTTTCTAGGCATGGATAAAGTACTAGACCTTGAAGAAGAAGACAGCGTTTGTTTGACATGCAAATCAGTAGGCCTAAATACACCCTCAGAAGCCGGTGCCTGAACAGCGGCTCCGGACCCATCCAAGGTAGACACATCCACAGGTTCCATAGTCGAAGAAGCATCTCGCGGCATACCGGACCCTGAATGGCTCTCAGTAGAGGCCTGAGAATCTGAAGTAGTGGGTAGCAGAGGTTGCGATTGCGCCTCACTGAGTACTGGCAAACTGGTGACTAGCTTAACGGAAGCATCGGTGGCATCTTTGGACCTATGCGGTCTGTCTTTATCTTTACGTTTTTTCGGAATGTCGGTAGCCGGATGGCTTACCGAAGCCATTTCTGGATAATTAAGCAGAGTACCGAAATAGTTTGATGCGAAAATGAACAGACGAATAGTTTGAGGATTGAATAAGGCACAAAACCGACAGCAAGGGACGTCGTGGTCTGGGCTTAAGCAAGGAATGCAGTATGAATGAAAATCTTTGAGGCATTTGCTTTCCACAAGTAATACAATTGTTAACATTTACTGACATCAGTTTACGGCAAGAAAAAGGATCCCCAATGGGGTACTTGGCTTTTTAAAAGACTTTGGTTCTGAAACTCGAAAACGAAAATGTCAGCAGTCGGCCGACCAGCACTTGCAAACTGCTTCTGCTTCGGGTGCCGCACAGCAAGAAAGACTGATGTAATGGTGACGGCTGCATGTTTTATACCCCTGACTACCTGCCATCATGGAAGAAGAGACAGCAAATGACGCAGGACCCAAGACTTTGATAATCAGGCCGGCTGAGGGCTACTTGCAAGCAGATAACCCAAATGTAATGACTGCAACAGTGAAACACGAAGAACATCAAGCTGGAGGGATAAATTCCTGTCCCACAGACACCCCATGCTCTGGAACAAACTACCCAGTCATGTCAAACAAAGCTCCTCAATGGCTCTAAGAAAAATCTTGACAATTGGATGGGAAACAGGAAATTCACACTGGGGATCACTTCTGTGGGTCTGTTCGATAGGGGCACAGGAAAATAAATTCTTGGGTGGCAAAAGCCAGGGAACTCTTTTGTCTAGGCTTATATAGGCACTAGGGCCGATAGCCTAGTACCTACCTATGAGTAGGAGCAGAAAGTTTCCTAACAAATTGTGTCTTGGTGGGGTAATTCCTGTGTAATTTAGGGATTGATGACGCAAAGAAATGCTTCAAATCCTGTAATTCCTTCCCTCTTTTGTTGAAGGGCTTTGAAAAGCTCTCCCACTTTGGCCCCAAATAGGGCAGTATTGTCCAGGGGGCATCAAGGAGTTTAGCCCTGATATTGTCAGGTAGGGGTTGAAGCCTCAGCCAAGAGTACCTTCTGAGCACTGACAGAAGCTGCCGATCTGGAAGAGGCCTCTGCAGCATCATAACTGCATCTGATTGAGTGTCTTATTACTTGAGAGGACAGGGAGATCACGTTAGAGATTTGTGATTTAGTGGGTGAATCTGGGAGATGAGCCAAGAGTTTTGAAACCTGAGACAAAAGGATCAAGGAATGATATGCGAGTCTGGGTGTTGACTGCCCTAAAGGCCAAGGTAGCAGAGGTGTACACCACTTTTTCCATGTGCTCCATAGTTTTACTGTCCTTATCTGCTGGAAGGACAGAGGTTGAGGGTAACAGTGTGGAAGGTTTATCAGCAGAGACCAAAATAGTACCAGGGTCTGCAACAGGACACTATCAGAAATTTCTCCCCTTCTGGGACCTTATAAAATCTGTCAGGATGTCTAGGAGCTGGGGATTGGGATTCAGATTTTTAGAAGCTGTATTGAAGGCATCTAAGAAGACTGGAAATACTGGTGGGATGCCAGGTGGTGAAGGAGTAGCCATCTGTAAAGCTCATAACACCTCTTTTGGACTTATCTCAAGAGAGTCCCATTTGAAAAATTCTCGTCTGACAGATGGTTTCTACAAACGTAAGGTACTCTTCCAGGGGAATCTGCTTCAGTGGAGTACTCCTCTGGTGAGGCATAACCTAGAGGGGATGGCATTTGGGAAACATAAGAAAGGGAGTCTCCAAAAGAGGAATCTGAGGAATCATTAGCTACAATTGGGAGGTGATCTAAAGTCTGAGGCCTAGGGCTGATAACAGGAGGGACAGCCAGATGGGAAGCAGTCATGGAGGGCTTGAGGGCCATGAAAGCATTGAATAAACTCAGAGAAAGCTTGCCAATCAGGCAAGCTTTCAGATGGTGGGGATACAGGTTTAATTTTTTGCTTCCTTTTTAAGGAGGGAGCAGGCCTAGAGAGCATAGGGTCTAAGGAGGGCCTAGCTTAAGGCAGTTCCCTACCAACAGAAGGATCGGTCTGGACATCCATAATGAGCCAAGGTTCCCCCTTGTCATCTGTACCTGACAGTCAGTGTAACCTTCCACGAACATGCTTACAGTCCTTTGTTCTGTGGTCTCTGGAATGGTACCCACTATAACAGCATCAGCTGATTCCGTACGTTCCTCCAGGCATGTCAGCCACAGGGGGGAATGGTGTGTGCAGGAGGTACAGCAATAGGTTCAGGACTGGTAACTTTGGCCTTCTGGTTTTCTAAATATATATTAAGCGTGTGCAGATGGCTGCGAATGGTCTTTCGAACAAAGGCCTGACAAATCACAAGATTTATGGTTGTGGTTGGGCCCTACACAGAACAAGCACAATTCATGGGTGTCCTTATGGGGGATCGGACGTCCACACCTATACGTTCCCTTCCTGGGAGACATGAACCTGGGCAGACATGCAGTGACCAAATCAAGAGGAAAATATGCTCCACAATGGGGTACTTATCTTAACTCGCAGAATCAGAGGGTAGAAGAGACAGGATGAGCTGATGTTTGACTGGTGGCGGAGAAGTTCTTAGGAAGGTACGTGCAGACATCACTTTTATGGCCCACGTACCCTACAGCCAACGTCAGACAGCCTACATACCTTGCAGTGACTAAAGCTTTTGTATACTGGCCGCATGTGCAGTTTGGATCACTAGGTGGAGGCTAAGCCAAAGGTTATGAATACTGCAACATGAGAATAGGACATCTTGCAGTGACAACTCCTGGCTAGGTGGGGAAGGGAGAACCAATGCTACCTGGGCCAGAAGGGGGTTACTAACAATATTTTTGGTTAGCCCCTTTGCATCTTCAGGAGGACCTCTGGGATTAATGGAAGAAGGGAAATGCATAGAGGGACATTCTCCCAGTTGAACACGACATCCGTTCTCCAGGCCGGGGAGCAAGGGATACTGGAGCAACACAGCTTGAGCTGCCTGCTTTAACAGGAGACAAACTGATCTACTTGAGGCACACCCCACTTTTGGACTATGTCCAGGAAGACCTCTCTACTCAATATCCCTTTGGGAGGGTCTTCCATGTATCTGATAAAAGTGTCTGCCAGTGCGATGTAAACAATTTGCTGGGAAAGATTTGCTTTTGCTACACAGTCCCATGACATTATTCCTAACCTGCAAAGCTGGCGGTACTTCATCCCTCCCTGATTGTTTATGTAGCACAGGACTGTGGTTAAGTCTGTGGACATCCTAAGTGGCCTTGGGTTCCATATGTGAAAGAACCATTGAAGAGCTTGAATAAGGGCCTTATCTTCTTGATGTGGATGAGTTCCCTTTATCTCTCTGAGTTGCTACTAATCTTGAACTCATGTGACCCACCCAGGACCCTAAAGCCAGACCTGAAGTGCCTGCGTGGGTACAGGTGGGCAAAAAGAGAGGCCAAATTGAGGAGAATTTGGGAGATCCACCATTGCAGCTCTTTCTTCAGAAAGGGTAAGACAGTGATTTTGAAGTACACAGGATAGCAGTGTTGGGACTAGAGAGACTTCCCACATGTAGTCTTGTCAATGGTACCATGGTAACAGTGGCTGGCATATAACCCTGGGTTTTTAGGCTCTCTTGCTGAGGCAGACTGCAGAAGCAGCAGGGAGTGAAAGCATTTGATGAGGGATTGAACTTCTGGGGATGGAAGGCAGAGTGTTCAGCATGCAAACCAAGACCACCTGATCTTGAGAGGGCACCAGGGAGGACTTCTTGAGGTTGAGGGTGAACCATCGTCTTTCCAGGAAATACAGTATAACTGAGATGTTCGTGATGTGATGAATCCTGGCATTTGAAAGGCAATTGACTGACATTCTGCAAAACCTAGTGAGTGGTACAGTGGTACATCTCAATATGAAGTCACCTATAATGAAAATGTTAGTGTGTGTGGTGCTTTGCCTTATGGGCTTTTGACTCAAGCTGCCTGAGATGCTCGTCTGTGAGGTTGCCGAGGGTACTTGTTTCTTGAGTTGCCCTTAGGAGGTCTATGTTGGTTAGGTAGGCTAATTAAGAGTCTCAGTATATATGAGGCCTGTGTGTTTGAGACTAGTTTAGTGTGATGTGTGGTGCTAACAACCCACTTATTTGTAGTGCCTTTGTGAGAGAGCTTTGTCTCTAATATACAACTAAATCCCTCACACAATGACAGATTTAGTAGGCGGTTGCCAGTAAATATGACAATTGCCAGAGAGTCTCATGATGCCCAATTTAACATAGCTAGCTACAGAGATGGTTGTAAAGTGCATATCTATTGATGTCTTTCTATATCAGTGATGCAGTATTCCATAAAGAAAAGATGTCCCATCCCAGGCAGTCACTCGACCAGTATGGAAAAGCTTGAAAAGAATCTCGTTTGCGCTATAAGTCACATTTATGCTCATGGCACAAAATTAAAGGGAGGTATGGACACAACTACTCAGAACTTCTTTTGCCGCCAGTTCAAACGCAGTCGTTGCCAGTTGGTCTGAATGTTTTGCTGCTGTGCTGACTTTTTACACCACCAGATAAGCGCCCCATTGGGGTTATTTTATTTTTTTAAAAGTTTACTTTCTTGGTTTTATACATTTTTTTATCACTAGAATTCATGTCATCCAAGAGGGGAAAATGTCAGTGGCAGATTCCCCATAAGTATCATCCCAAAGTGTGTTATGTGGGCGCTTCCCATGACCATACCTCTTGTAGTACCTGTAAGGCATTTATACCAAAGACCCTCTGAACTTGTCTTCCCTGGTCAGGTATTGAAAACTACGGCTTACACAAATAGCCCAGGGTACCCATGGTGGAATCCTTTAACCCAGAGATGCTCCTGCTTGGTAAGAAGGCCCAACATGCGTTGGCTGTCCAGCCTCCACCGTACATCCCTTTAGAAGCAGGTAATAGCTATGCAAGTCATTTGGTATTTACGGTGGATTCTTCTGCCTCTATTCTGCCAGAGGTCAGCATGGATCAGTCTTTTTGCACTTCCTCTGAAGTTTTTCAGGCGTCTGCTCTGGACGCCGAGGGGGAACCGTGGTTGATTACCTTTGGAGGGTCCTACAGGGATTCTGCAGATACTGGTCAGGGAGGAAGTTCGGGTTCTCTCTTAGAATGTCGCCAAGGGTTGGAACCTCCACTATTTATTAGGACTGATGTCCCTTCTAAGAAAAGAAAAACTGAAGCAAGTTTCACCTTGCACTATGGATCTTCAAAGGGAAGGGCAAGAGTTTACAAAGGGCTTACTCCGTCTTACTGGCCCTAAAGCCTCCACAAAGGGTTTCAGTACCTGCTCCTCCTTGGACCTCTAACCCCTTCTAAATGATTTAAAGCTTATGCTTACATCAGAACCATAAGTTTTGGCTTAAGGTTCTAATGAAAGACTTCTTTTAATCCTGAGTCGCCTTTCGAGGAACTGTCTTTTGGGGGCACAATTGCTAGAATGATGGAATTCTTTAATGCTGGATTCTTCTCAAGTGTCGGATATTCAGAGAAGATGCAAGTTGCTTCAGGTGGATACTACTAAACCATCTTCCGTTCCTCTTGTTTTGGCTGCCTTGTTAGATACTTTCATTGCTCCTTCCAAGTCTTCTGATTCTCAGTCTCCTGCTCCTATGAAACCTGACTGGTTCTATAAGGTTCCTCACAATTGTCTATTTTTATTTAAATGTCCTTCTGCTGATCCTACTGTGGTGTCCATTTCTTCTGACAAAGCTACACTTTTGCCTTCCGATAAGGATAGCAGGGCAATGGAGAGGACTGGCAAGAAAGTTTACACTGCTTCTAATTTGACCTTTATGGCTATTAAATTACCAAACCCACATGACCAGGTATGCTCTAACCTTGGTTACTCAGGCTTGTCAGGTTCTCTGCCCTTCCAGATTCTGATGGCAAATCATCTGCCTTACTTTTTTAGGTTCTGCTTCTCAAATGGCTTGCCACTCAAGTGTAGCAATGATGCTGCTGATGCCTCTTCTAGGGCTGCAGCTTTTGGGTCAGTCAAGAGGAATTCTTTTCAATTTCATCTCTAGTCTCTCCTATCCCCAAGTTCCAGAGGAATTATGCTTCTAGATCTGCTTTTGTTCACAGGCAACTCTGCCAGGCCTCTAAGGGCAGGAAGGGTGGGAGGCAACCCCTCATTAAGGCTTCTCAGATTTCTGTGGCCCAGAAAAGAATAGTTGTGTAAAATCTTACCATAAACACTGCAACATGAGACTAGGACATCCTCCCTTATTTGATAAGCCTGCTTTCCTGACAATTCACCCCCCCCCAGCTTTAGATGAGGTCTCTTTGTCCCCTCAGTTCTCCTCTTGTCTTTCAAATTGGTGTGTCATCACTTCACCCTCTGGTTCTTTTCATCATCTGTCAGGGTTACTTCATGGTATGGAAATCTTTTTCTGGAGTTCAGGTCAAGCTCCTCTAGCACAACTTCCTCATTTTTCCAGAGATTCTATGGTCTCTTTTGAACCAAGGGACCACACAATCTGTCCCCTGGGGGGGACATTCCAGGATGCTCCTGGTTCCTCGAAAGTAGGGCACTTGGAGACCTATTGTGGATCTCTCTTAGGCTCAACACCTTTCTTGAGATACCTTCTTTTTGAATGCTTACTCTTCAAACTGTTTCCTCTTATTACCCCAGGCTTTTTTGGTGTCCTTGGATCTGAAAGAGTTCTACCTTCTTATCCCTATTAACCCTCTCTACAGGGAGTTTTTACGTGGGTCTTCCTCATTTTCAGTTCTCTGCTTTGCCCTTTGGCCTCTCTACTGCCCTCCAAGGGTATAGACAAAATGCCTAGCTCCTGTAATTGCCTTCTGCAGACTCCAAGGTATTTGGATTTTTTACCTAGGTGACTTTCAGGCTTCAGGCACCTTCTCCCAGTCGACTGTTGCAAGATCTGCAGTTCACCATCCATCTCTCTTCTTCAAAGTTTGGGGTTTACTATAACCTTTCAAAAGTCCATCCTGACTTCCTCTTAGAATTATGTGCATCTGGGGTGCAGGATTCAGACAGTGCTAATGTTGACCTCTCATGCCTCAAGTTGTCATTGACAGCCTACTTTCAAGTCTCTTCTTCCCCTGCCATGCCAGCCAGGACGTTTCTTCGGCCCTGGGATATATGGCCTGCTCCATTCCGATGTCTCCTCTTGCCAGACTGCATATGCAGAGGCTTCAATGGTACCTCAAGTCGGTTTGCAGCATTACCACCCTCTGACTTTCAGTGCACCCCTCCTTCCCTATCTCAAGGAGGGAAATCTGAGTGGTGGATTCTACAGTTGGCACTCAACCTAGGCCAGCCCTTTCAGCCTCCAGTCCCTTCTTGAGAGCTGTTCACTGATGCCTCAGACACAGGGTGAGGGGCATCTTTTGGTCACCTGAACATTCAGGGTCTTTGGCCTCCCCATCATAAATCAGACCACAACAGAGATGAGGGGGCTCTGATTCTGGCCCTTCAGGCTTTTCATCCTATGTTCTCTCTTGGCCCCTAGAAGGTCTACACAGGCAACTCTACAGTGATGTGTTATGTCAACACAAAGGGCACGAGATCTTACCTCCTCTGCAGGATGGTGCTTCAGGCTTGGGAAGTGGCTCTTGGATATCAGTTAACTCTTCAGACAGTATACATTCCTTTAGCGCACAATCTTGTGGCAGACGCTCTGAGCAGGTCCAAAACGCATGCGCATGAATGGATAGTTCACAGAGGTGTGTTTCTGGACACTGTCCATTGGTGGGATATTCATCAGGTAGATATTTTTGCCTCCCCTCTATATATAAACAGGCAGCTTCCTCTCTTCTGTTCCAGAGGGACAAGTCATCTGGCCTGGAAAACAGATGCCCTATCCTTTCCATTGGAGGGGAGGTTCCTTTATGCTTTCCTTCCTCTTCTTCCAAGAGTCCTGCAGAAGATTCAGTTGAGTCCCCAAAAATCTTGCTAGTGACTCCCTTTTGGTCAAGACAGCAATGGTTCCCCCTCTTAATACATTAGGCCAGAGGCAATCACCATGAGTTACCTCACTGGTTGGATCTCTTCACTGAGGACCCAAGGGTCTCTCCCATCCATCCCCACTTGTACAGTCTGCAACTGACATTGTGGGTGATAGGGTTTTGATCCCCTTCAGTCACCTATTTACTGAGGACATGCTCAGAGTTTAACAGGAGGCAAGGAAACCCTTAAACAGGAAATCTTATGTCCAAATGGAAATGATTTTTGGTCTGCTGCCATGCTCATAACCTGGACCCTTGTTCAGTGGGGGTCTCTCTGGTCCTCTCATTTGTGCAAGTTGCTCTAGTCTGGCTCGGTATATTCTTCTTTGAAGGCTCATTTGTCAGCAATATCTGCTCATCTGCCCTTGACTCCTCCTTTGACTGCTCATTTTGAGGTAGAAATTCTTAACATCCTGCATATTAAGCCTCCAAAAAACAAACAAAAAAAAACTTTCTCCTCCTCGGACTTTTATTTTATTTTGAAAAAATGACTCTGACACTTTTTGAGCCTGCAAATTCTGCTTCTTTGCAAAACTGTACCTGTAATACTGTCTTCTTGCTGGCTGTTACTTCTGCTCGGAGGGTGTCTGAGCACCAGGCCCTTACGGCCAATCCTCATTTTTTGTTTTCTCATGGAGGCAAGATGTTCCCTTCATACTAATTCTCCTTTTAGACCCAATGTGGTTAATGAGCTTTCCTAAATCAGTCAGTACAACTCCTTTCACCTTTTCCCTCAGTCTGCTCAAGAGGGTCCTGCATACCTTGGATTTGCTCAGACAGCTCAGGTAGTATTTAGATAAAATTGGGACCATTTGTAAGTCTAATCAGCTTTTTGTTTCCTTTCATCCCAGGTCTCTGGATGTGGCTGTTAAGTAAATCTCCTCCTCCTGAACAGCTACGGCCATTGCTTTTTGTTATTCTTTTCTTGGGAAGTTTGTCTGCTTCTGTCAGAGCTCGTACTACTAGGGCTGTTGCCACTTCTGGTGCCTTCTTCAAGGGGTAGGACACCAATTCCACTCTTGAAACTGCTACTTGGTTTTCAGTGCATATCTTTGCCAAGCACTTTAAGTTGGACATGGTTTCTAGGACCACAGCAGATTTTGTTGAAACCATTTTGTGAGGCACTGTTGAGAGCTATTCTCAGCCTTCCACCTCACATTCTGTTTCCTGAGCTTTTTTACTCTCCATTCTTTAAGAAATACTGCAACAGTAATATAGGACATAGTACAATCGTGTAAAATCTTACCATAACAGTAAATGTCCTCTTCACTGCTGCAGTATTTGCTCCCTCCAGCCCCCTCTTCTTTATTCTGCACTTTCTGCACTTTTTCTTTCTGGATGTGCATGGACTCCTTTGTCCTATGATGACTGTTCTCTTCTGGGGCAATTCAGTTCTGAGTAGTTGGGTCTGTATTTCCCTTTTATGCCCCACATTCTGTGCAAGGAGCACAAATGTGATGTACAGCGCAAACAAGATCCTTTTGAAGCTTTTCCATACTGGCTGAGCAATGGGCTGACCTGGATGGGACATCCCTTCTTTAAGGAATATTGCAATAGTGAAGAGAAGGACATATACTGTTATGGTAAGATTTTACACAACTATACTTTTCACTTGCTTACTACTGTGGGCTGGAGGAGTAGTAGCATTTAAGAGATTATGAGTTGCTTAAATGGAGCGTTGTCTAACACAGTTTACACACACAGAACGAGTCACCCTACACAAACCCAGTGCCTTTCATACAAATACTGTTAATTGCACAAAGAATTTCTGGAGTAGGTTATATAGAGAAGTTATTATTCAAAGTGTCTGCGTGCACTGTACAGACGCAGGCACTTATGGTTGTAAGTGCCTACGTCTATACAGTGCATGGTTAAAGGGAGCTGTGTAATTAGCAGTGTCCTGCAAACATGGATAATTTATAATAGCACAGAAATACAAAAATATTCAACAAGCCTGCTGCCCTATAGCAAAAAGTACAGTTTTGTACCTACCATAAATGTAGATGTTCGAAGATCCACATTGCTGCAGTCCTTACACTTGGGTAGTCCGCTGTCCTCGGTCGGGCCGAATATCAAAGTATATGGCTGACGTCGGTCAAGGCGCATTTGACTGACATCAGGACGTCAGGGTACAAATGCGCATGACCGACGTCATATCCTCAGTCTTTTCTTGCCCCAGATGTCAGAAGACCCTAAAAAGAAGGTCAAAACCAAAACACACCAAAACACCAACCAAACACCCTAGCCCTAACAATATGTACAATGTATACCATATATACAATATTTTACAATCCAACCCACACAACCACCTGTAAATCCAGAGGGGAAGGAGGGAGGGATAATTGGGCAGCAATGTGGATCTTACATCTACATTTATGGTAGGTACAAAACTGTACTATGTTCTTCATCTCACATTGCTGCAGTCCTTACACTTGGGTAGAATCCCAAAGCAGAGGAAAGGGAGGATGGAAAAAACTATAAAGCAGGAGGCGCTGCCAAAATGCCCTGCAGAATTGCAGTGGCAAAACCAGCCCTAGATTTAGAGTAAAGTGGAAGGTGGTAATGTCTAGAGAAGGTATGCACTGAACTCCAAGTAGCTGCCTCCAAAATATCCTTAGTTGCTACTCCCCTTAAAAAAGCTGTAGAAGTGGCAGTAGCCCTAGTGGAATGAGGCCTAATCCCAGGTGGAATCTCTTTGCCATGATGGGAATAACAGAAAGCAATGCAAAACCCAATCCACTTAGAAATAGTTTGTTTTGACACAGGCTTATCCTGAGAACTCAAAGCAAAGGAAACAAATAACTGCTGAGTCTGCCTGAACTCCTTAGTCCTGCTTAAATAATAACGTAACTGCCTATGTACATCCAAGGTGTGCAAAATTTTCTCCCCTTTGTTTTGAGGATTTGCATAAAAAGTAGGCAAATGAATGGTTTGGTTTAAAGCCACACTAGAAACCACTTTAGGCATAAATGAAGGATTAGTACGTAATGATACCCTATCCTTATGGAAAATTAAGAAAGGCTCAACTGCCATAAGGGCCTGCAATTCAGAAACCCTTCTTGCAGAGGTAATGGCCAACAAAAAAGCAGTCTTCCATGACAAATGTTTCAACTCAGCAGTAGCTGCAGGCTCAAAAGGTTGTAGAGTGAGTTTCTCCAACACAAAATTGAGATCCCAAGCAGGAGTAGGAGCTTTTCGTGGGGGTCTTATATTCTTTGCCCCTCTAAGAAATTGCTTGAACAAAGGATGAGAAAACAATGGTGGAACACAATCATAATGAGCTGAAATTGCTGCAGCATGAACCTTAACAGAAGAGAAGGACAAACCCTTGTCCAATAATTCAGTGAGGTATTGTAGAGCCACACTCAAATTAGGCTCAGACACATCAAAATCTCTTGCTGCACTCCAAAATAAAAATCTCTTCCATTTATCAGCATACACTTTCCTGGTAGTAGGCCGTCTAGCTTCCAAAATCACATTCAAAACTTGTTGTGGAAGTTGAGTCCCTCTGTGGTTTAAAACAGAATATGCCAGGCTGTTAGGTGTAGAGTGTGTAGCTTGACATTGAGTAAATGACTGTCCTCCTGAGACAACAGGTGAGGAATCAAAGGTAAAGGCCAAGGAGGCTTCCGAACCAGACTTCTCAGTAATGGGTACCAGTGCTGTCGAGGCCAATCTGGAGCTATTAAAATCATCCTTGGTTTGTCCTGTCTGACCTTTAGAAGTACCTTTGGGAGGAGAGGCAGAGGCGGAAAGGCATACACATGAAGATTTCTCCAATTGAAAGAAAGAGCATCCACCTTCCAGGCTGTGAGATGAAACCTTTTTGTGCAATATTTTGGCAACTGATGGTTTAGTGGAGAAGCGAACAGATCTATGTCTGGAGTTCCCCATGACACTGTCAATTTCTGAAATACATGAGGATCCAGTTTCCACTCGTGGGGATCCATAATTTGTCTGCTCAACACATCTGCTAAGGAGTTCTGTGCTCCCGGCAGAAACCTTGCCTGTAGATTGAGTTGTAAACTGAGAGCAGTCTCCCACAAAATCATTGCTTGCCTGCATAGAGGATAAGAATGTGTTCCCCCTTGCTTGTTGATGTACCACATGACAGTTGTGTTGTCTGTTAGAATCAACACCTGCCCTGGAAGAAGTAGATCCTTGAAAGCTATTAATGCAAACTGGACTGCTAACATCTCCTTTAAGTTGATATGCAGATGTTGTAGTCTGGCAGGCCACTTGTCTTGTATCCACTTTCCATTCAGATGAGCTCCCCAAGCTTTGTCTGAGGCATCTGTTGTTAGAATTTGACTCGCCTCTGGCCGGGTCACAGAGAGTCCCTTGTTTAGGTGACATTCCTGAGCCCACCACAAAAATTCCTTTTGAATGCAAGGTATTATTGGAATGACAGTGTCCAGATCCTGGCAGTGCTGTGTCCATACATTCTTGAGATACCATTGTAGCTTCCTCATATGCAGTTTGGCATTGGGAAGCACCAGAATACAAGATGCCATGAACCCCAAGGCTTGAAGGACTGTCCTTGCAGTCAGCCTGGACTGATGGGACAATTGTTGAAAGTAAAGGGAAAGATTCTTTTGTTTGTCCGGGGTCAAAAAGGCCATCTGGGCTGCTGTATTCAGTCTCACACCCAGAAAGCACATGTCCTGAGAGGGTACTAGACTGGACTTTATTTCGTTCACAGAATACCCCAGGCATCTTAGCACTGCTATCACATATTCCAGATGATGAAGAAGCTCGTTCCTCTCGAGCCAGAATCAGGCAATCGTCCAAATATGGATAAATTTGTATTCCCTTTAACCTGAAGAAAGCTATCACTGGAGCCAGAACCTTCGTGAACACTCTGGGCGCAGTAGATAAGCCAAAGGGCAATGCAGAAAACTGATAATGAAAATTTCCAGCCCGAAAACGCAGATACTTTCTGCAACTTAGCCTGATAGGAACATGAAGGTAAGCCTCCTTGAGGTCCAAAGTTACCATCCAATGATCTTTGCCCAGTAGAGGTAAAAGCTGTTGTAACGTCAACATTTTGAACTTGGGAATGTCCAGATAAGTGTTGAGGATAGATAGATCCAAAATTGGTCTCCATGTGTCCCCCCTTCTTTGGTACTAGGAACAGGCGAGAATAAAATCCTAGGCCCACTTCTGGCACAGGGACCGGTTGTATGGCCCCCATCTGAAGCAACTGAGTAATCTGTTTGTGAGCCTCTATTCTGTGTTGAGAAGGAATGTCTGGCATGCCTTTGAAAGGTGGTAAGGTATGGAAATAAAACCTGTAACCGTGGTAAATGATGTCCAATACCCATCTGTCTTGAGTAATTAAGCTCCAATTCTCTTTGAAAAGCGCCAACCTTCCCCCCAAAGGTGCTGCCAGACGAACAGGTTCTGGCAGCTGAAAAGGGTCATTGGGTCTGCAGGACTGACCCCTGCCCTCACCTGAAGACTGTGCAGGTGAACTTCCTGTCCTAGGCCTAAAAGAGCCCTGAGCTCTGCCTCTACCACGTCTAGACCCACCCCTAGACTGGGAATCATAAGAAGGATATGTCCACCCTTTAGAAGGCCAATTCCTACTAAACTTCGGAGGTTGAACCTGCAAAAAGTCCTTAACAGTCTGCATAGACTTAGCCTTGTCTTCCATTTTCTTCAAAACTGCCTCAACAGGCGAACCAAACAACACATCAGATTGTAAAGGAGCATCTAAAATCCTTGACTTAACATGGTCAGATAAATTCTGATCCCTTAACCAGGCATGCCTGCGAAGAACTGACCCAGTGGCAGCCACCCTGGACGAGGCCTGTACAGCATCAAAACCACATTGCAAAGAATGCTTACCCACCTGCTCAGAAACATGAACTAAATCCTGTAACTCTTTACACTCAATACCTTCCGCCAGAGCATCTACCTTAGACTTCAATTGAGAAAATAGATAGTTTTGGTATTTCAACATGTGAAACTGGCAATTCAAAGCCCTCATAGCTAGAGTGGAAGAAGTATAAACTTTCTTTCCCCATCTATCCAAAGCCCTGGCCTCTTTATCTGCAGGCACCGGATTTTTTACAACAGAAGCTTTAACACCCTTAGGTCCCTGACTAACAGTTTCTGGGTCTGCCCTAGGACTCTTAAACAAAAACTTATGAGTTTCAGGCACCCTGTAATACCTATCCGGTTTAACAGGAGCAGGGGGCAAAGAATCAGGATTAAGAGAGGCCTCCTGAAAAACATCTTCCACAACAGTCAAAACAGGTGGTATTGCCAAAGGCCTATGCTGGGGTAAAAACAGAAATTCCCTAAGCCTTTTCCTGGAATCAGAGTACTCCTGGCCTTCCCACTTAAAGTGCTCCCTCATGGAATGCAGAGTCTCTGAAAAAGAAAAATCCTCAGGAGGAGAAGCAGTAGGAGTAGTATCATCCACATCAGAATCAGAATAATGAGAATACTCCTGCAAGTCTTCAGCCGAAGACTCAGACACATCCGAGGCCTGCTCATAACCCTCCAAGTCTGGTTCTACTCTAGGCCTCTTATCAGGAGGGGGCATAGAACCTCTAATCAAGGTAATTAAATCCTCTGCCATTTTTAGCATATGCTTCTTGGGTACTGAACCTGAAGAGCTAGGAGTGACACCCACAGAAACTAAACCTTGCCTACTTCTGGGAGAAGCCTTAGAGACAGAAGGAGAGGGCCTAGGTACCTTAGGAAGGGAGGGGAGTACAGATACCTGAGAGGCCCCTTCTGCCTGACCTGCGTCCTGGGAGGCCACATCCTGTAAAATCAAAGTTTCCCCCTGGGACTCCAGAGAGACCTCCGTCGGAACCACCGGTTCCACTGACGTCTCTAGAGAACCGGCGTCCGGTTCGGACGACTCTTCCAGCCTGGGCTTAGCCGCTTTGTCTTTTTGAGGAGAATCCGGCCATATTATAGTTGCACCGCTTCCCAAAGACTAACCTCGCACAATCCAACCTCGGCAATAGGCTTTATTGAACCTAGCACAAAAGCAACACCCAACAACGTCGTGTTCAGGCCCCAAACAAGGTATACACAAATTATGGTAATCTCTATGCGGTATCTGTTTCCCACAAGAAATACAGTTATTCACTTTTTCTGACATCCGGTAAGCCACTGAGGCAAGAAAAAAACAAAATTATTCCCCAACGGGGTACTTAGCCAACTCTGACTTCGGTCTGAAACTCCGAAATCGAAAAATTTCAGTTCTGCATCGACCACGCAAAAAGACTGAGGATATGACGCCGGTCATGCGCATTTGTACCCTGACGCCCTGATGTCAGTCAAATTATACTTTGATATTCGGGCCGACCGAGGACAGCGGACTACCCAAGTGTAAGGACTGCAGCAATGTGAGATGAAGATCATCAGCATAACTCAATGTTCTGCAAGCAATCAAAGGCACAGAAATAGCTTTGTTCATCCTCTTTCACTAGAGTGTAAATCAAAGCAATTCTAACTCAGAGCACAGTAAATGCCAAAAATAAATGTAGAACCATCTTAAATTAGAAGAATGCAAAAGAACTTATCCTAAACATTTCTAGGCTTGCAATTTGTCAAGTCCAGTGTAAAATATTATCCATTGGTGGTGCAAATGCTTAGCCCTGAACAGCTCTTTGCTTGGAGGTGAAAACAATTCTATCTCTAGGACACTCCACCTATGTAACAGCTGATGGAAGGGCATCCCTGTGCGACATCCATTTGTATGATTCCACTTCTGACAAGTCACGTCACATTGATCTGCCACTATGTTCTGGTAAGTGGGAATGTACACTGCCTTTAGGGACATCTGAGACTGCAGTACCATCTCCCAGAGAGTCATGTACAGCCTGCAAAGGTGGCCTTGGTCATGTTCCTCCCTGCTTGATTTATGACAGTCATCCTATTTCCAGCTGAATACCTTCTTTCCATATTCGTTTCTAGGCCTGGAGCATCTGTATCAAGGCCATCATTTCCAACACACGGTCATGCTTCATCCTTTAGGCTGCATTCCCTAGGTGCTGGACTTGAGTTGTCTGAATGTTCCCCTAAAGGACAAGTCTGAAGCATCTGCTGTTAACATCTGCAAGCTACCCTGAATTCAGCTTAATGTGGGCAGACATCCATTCCATCTCCTTATAGTTGTAGAGTATGATGGAAATTGTTAATTCCAAGGATTGGGAGTGTTAGTTCCACATGATCTCAATACCACTGGAGTCTCATGTATCATTTCACCAAAGGTACCATTCAAAGTAGCAGATGTCTCACACACTACTGTCCCGAGGTAACACTCTGGCTGACAGCTTTCCTTTCTGCACTAATTTGTGTAAGTACTGCTCCAAATGCTTTACCTTTTATTGGGGAAGAATGCTTCTGGCAAGTGGAGTTCAAAAGTGAACCTAGGAATTTTACTCCTTTGGCTTAATATAGGTTCACTAATAGGATGTAGCTTGGAAGTGTATGACATGATGATACGGAGGAGGCTGGACATCCTATGTATCCAAGAGATGAGATGGAAGGTAACTGTAAGCAAAGCCACTTGGCTTGGGATCCAGAGTCCTACTACTCAGGTGGAGGGCAGGCTAGAAATGGTGTAGGAATTGTGGTGAGAGGCTTCGGAAGGCAGCAAGGGATATAATAAGAATTCATAACAGACTCATGGCAGTCAGACTCCAGTGCAATGATAGGGCAGTATTCATAATCTCAGCCTATGCCCCACAGTTGTGATAGTGAGGAAAAGAGAGCATTCAGACAGCAGTTGCCGGACCTACTAGATAAAGAAGGACAACATGAATTGGTGTTGATAATGGGTGACTTGAATGCACATATCGAAACAGACGGAACTGGACATAAGGACTGCCTGTGTTCACATAGGTGGGGCAACAGGAATAAAGGAGAAGCCATTCTAGACTTCTGTCTGGCAAATGGCTTGATAGTAGCCAACACATGGTTCAGAAAGAGTCACAAGATCACATAAAAGAGTAGTCAACATGCAACTCAGGTAGACTTCCTCCTAGTAAGGAAAAGGCACTGGGGTAGAATCCTTGATTGCAAAGTCATCCCCAGTGAAACAGTAAGCCCACAGCATAAACCAATAGCTGCTGCAAGCAGTGGTCAGAGAAGGCTCTAAGGTCAACAGAGACTAGGCTGAAGACCTGGAAGTTGACTGGAGAGAAAGTACAACAGTTCAAGGAATTACTCAGGACTCTAGCACCTCAAGAAGAGGAGAAAATAGGTGGAGCTGAAGAATGGCACCAAGTGAAAACAGCATGTGTTAGGACTACAGAAATGATATGTGGCCGAGCCAGGTATGGCAATACGATACACAAGGAAAGCTGGTGGTGGAATGCAGAAGTCCAGGAAGTCATCAAAAGAAAGGTGTGAAGGAAGAAGTGGGAGATAGAAAAGACTGACCAAGCTAGGAAGGACTACTGGTTGGCTAAGAAAGAAGCTGCAATAACAAAGAATAGGGCCATTGGAGGGACTGTACCAACTTCTGGAAAGTGACTCAGTAAGGGGCACAAAAACTGCATCAGGTTGCAAGGCAAAAACAGAAAGATAAAGAAGATAGTCAGACACCCATCATAAGGGATGCCGGCAACAACCTACTCACCAGTCCAGAGGACATCAAAGGCAGAAGGAAGGAATATTTCCAGCAGCTTCTGAATGAAGAAAACCCCACAGAAGCTATACTGCCCCATAAACAGCCTACGATGAGAGAAGAGGAGCCCACCCTAGAAGAAGTAAGAACAGCACTAAGGAAGATGAAGTCAGGGAAAGCAGCAGGCTCAGATGAGGTCACAGCAGATATGATAAAGATGCTGGGCGAGAGGGGAGAAATGGCTGTTGAGGGTACCAATAGCAGTGTGGAGAGAAAGGCATATCCCAGATGACTGGAGAAAAAGCATACTCGTGCCAGTGTACAAGAACAAAGGAGACATCCACAACTGTGGGCAGTACAGAGGCATCAAACTCCTGTCACATTGCATGAAAGTTCTGAAGAGGGTGACAGATAAACAGATACTCATGGTAGAATGTAAGATGGGAGATGAACAGTTTGGATTCAGATCACAATTGACCCGATGTTTGCATTGAGACAGATACTTGAGAAGAAGCTAGAGATGAGGAGAGTCCAACTGGGCAATCCTAGACTTGGAAAAAGAATATGACAAGGTCCCAAGAAAGCTGATCTGGGCAGTACTGCGGTGGTTTGAAGTCCCAGAGACATTGGTAGAATTAGTGCAGGCTATGTACAAGGACCCAATGACTCAAGAACGAACATTATTTGGCCTCAGAGAGGGGGTTCCCAGTGGGAGTGGGTGTACATCAGGGCTCAGCTCTGAGCCCACTGCTGTTCATACTGGTGATGGACTACATTAGCAAACAGGTTGGAGAGGATGGATTACCAAAGCTGCTGTATGCAGATGATGTGGCAGTACAGAGAGACTCTGAGCTAGAACTTCAGCAAAGCATAGGAGAATGGAATGCAAATCTGAAGGTACATGGGATGAAACTAAGCACAGATAAATCAGTGGTAATAGCAGCAAACTGGGGAAATCAGAAGAAGCTGAGAACAAAAAAATAGAAGGAAGACAGTGGAACAGGTAAAAAGCTTCAAGTATCTGGGAGGTGTAGTTGGGGAGAAGGGCAGTCTGAATGAAGAGGTCAAAGCTAAAATCAGAGGGGCTGCAGCCAACTGGCAGAGTAACAGGTGTAGTCTCTGACAGAAGAATGCCAAAGAAGCTGAAAAGTAAGGTGCACAAGACAGTGGTGCGACCAGTACTATTGTATGGTACAGAAAAGTACAGTTGTGTACACTTACCATAAATGTAGATAGAGTGTATTCACTGTTGCAGTCATTACATTTGGGTTATCCTGCTGGCAGGTTGCCCTCAGTCGGCCTGAATTCCAAAGTCTTGGGTCCTGCGTCGGTTACTGTCGCCTCTTCCCTGACATCAGGTCGTCAGGGGTAAAAAAGATGCAGCAGACGCCATTTTCTTCAGTTTTTCTTGCCCCAGATGTCAGGTGCCCCCAAATAGGTAGGCTAAAAATATATAAATAAAATATACATGCACCAAAATAAGCTTTACCTTCATCTATAAGCAAATACACCACCTAAGTTGCATAGATTAGATAAGTTCCAGCAAAAATAAGGGGGATGGCGGGTGGGTAACCTGGACTGCAACAGTGAATACACTCGAACATCTACATTTATGCTAAGTGTACACAAAGTACAGTTTTGTTAGATGTTCGAGTGTATACACTGCTGCAGTCATTACACTTGGGTTATCCTGCCGTCAGGCGGTTCCCCAGTCGGCCTCGGTTCGAAAGTCTTGGTCTGGCGTCAGTTGCTGTCGCCTCCTCCCTGACGTCAGTGTGACAGGGGTATGCAAAATGCAGCAGACGCCATTTTCTTCAGTTTTTCTTGCCCAATATGTCAGGTGCCTCTAAATAGGTAGGCAATTCCAACAATTAAAACATACATAAGAAAAGCAAAATACAACTTACAGCTACCAGCAAACACTCCCCACAGGTAGTAAGGGTAGAAGACATAGGTACGTACCAGCCATAAGGAGGGAGGGTAACCTGAACTGCAGCAGTGTATATACTTGAACATCTACATTTATGGTAGGTACAAAACTGTACTATGTTCATCGTGTTACACTGCTGCAGTCATTACACTTGGGTAGAATCCCAAAGCTGAGGAAGGGTGGCTGGTTCTATAAGGCATTAGGGGTGGCGAAGCCAGCTCTGGATTTAGAGTATAGCAGCACATAGTAATGCTTGGTGAAGGTATGTATAGAACTCCAAGTTGCTGCTTCCAAAATATCCTTGGTAGGTACTCCCCTGAGGTAGGTAGTTGAAGTGGCTGTTGCCCTGGTGGAGTGAGATCTAATGCTGCTAGGTACAGGTTTTCCATGGTATGTGTAGCAGAAACATATACAATGTCCTATCCTGAAATAGTCTGTTTTGAAATGGCTTTTCCCTGTGCTCCTGCAGCATATACTACCAATAATTGCTCAGATTTTCTGAAAGCTTTGGTTTTGTCCAAGTAGAAGCGTAACTGCCTGTGAATGTCCAAAGAGTGCAGTAGTCTCTCCCCTTTATTCTGTGGTTTAAGATAAAAGGTTGGCATGTTAATAGTTTGGTTTAGAGCCACACTGAATACCACCTTTGGCATAAAAGTAGGGTTAATTCTAAAAGACACCCTGTCCTGGTGGAAAATGAGGAAAGGTTCCACTGCCATTAGTGTCTGTAATTCTGAAACTCTTCGAAATGATGTTATTGCCAGGAGCAGAGCAGTTTTCCAAGAGATATATTTTAATTCTGCTGTGTTGGCTGGCTCAAAAGGAGGTAAAGTTAGCTTCTCCAAAACAACGTTGAGGTCCAAAGTTGGAGTAGGTGCTCTACGGGGCGGTCTTATATTTTTAGCCCCTCATTTTGAGGATAAATACCTGTTTAATGCGAGATGGCAGAGGATTATTTT